>NW_027072045.1:1052500-1057500 GCF_038088225.1 Cyrtonyx montezumae
TTGGGTGCAAACACAAAACCAAGGCCTCATACCGACGGTGCCGCCTGCCCTCCCACCTTCCCAATCACTGAGAGCCGTTGTTTACCTCGACGTGGCATTCTCATGCAGCGTGGCCGAGTGCATGCACTTCTGCTGCTGTACACGTTGAGGTGTCCTCTACCACATCAGGGCTGTTCACACGGGGCAGCAACGCGCGGAGTAACCCACAAACTGCAGCGCAGTCAGTGGAGGGATGCTGCAGGAAGAGCGTCCCTGGGAAATCAGGCTGACCCAAAGAAAAGCAAATAAAAGAAAGGAAAAGGCCCATATTTTCTTTGCGGTGTCGCTGAAAAGGATGGGAGTATCATTTTCATAGTGGAATAATGTTTTCTGGGAAAACACAAAAGCAGATGTTCCTCATTAGGAACACCCATTGTCTACATATCACAAGTATGAACAGATAAATCTATCCTATTTCACCCATACATTCCAATGGCTGTAAATGATTACAGGATGCCGCAGTAACTGCTAAACCAAAACCACACTGTGTGCTAAAATAATTCCTCTGTGCCATCACGATATGTTTTATTGGAAGGTATGGAAATTCCTGGGAAGATACATCCTCCTGCCTTTTCCTTTCCTTGTTTGGCTACAAAAGCTCTGCGGTGGCCAACTGTTGAGAAGCAAGGAGTGATGCTGGAGGAGCAGGGCACGGGGCAGCTTGGGACCTGGGGCAGCTTGCAGGCAGCAGGGGCAGCTTGCAGGAAGGCAGCTTGCAGCTCGCAGCTCACGGGCAGCTCGCACGCAGTTTGCAGGCAGCAGTAGCAGCAGGCAGCTTGCAGCCAGCAATGGGCAGCATGCGGGCAGGGAGCTTCCATGCAGCGGCGGGCAGCTCCTGTGCAGCTCCCGTGCAGCTCTGACGCAGCGGCGGGCAGCTCTCCTGCAGCTCACGTGCTGCAGCGGGCAGCTGGCAGGCGGGCAGCTCTCGTGCAGCCATCGCATGCAGCACTGGAGCCCGTGCACCGTGGCATGGCTTGCACGCCCTGCACTGCTCCTCCAGATGGTCCCCATGCCACCCCGCGCTGCTGGCACCTCTGCAGGCAGCCAGGGCCCCCTCCCCACAAAGCTGGCGCGGCGCTGCAGGGTTTGGAGACTTATCATTCCGCGTGTGTCCCACTTTCCTGTCGGGCAGCCAGACATCTGTTTATCCCATTTCTTTCGTACAGAGTTTGGAATAGCTTTAGTTTGGGGGGGGGGGGGGAATAAGAAGTTTTGTCATATTCAGCAGCTGTTGCCGAGCCCCGCAGCCCCCAGCATACTTGTGGGCTGACCTCGGGCCGCGGGTGCTGCCCGCACCCTGCACCTCTGCACGGCCTGGGTGCTCGCTGTGGCTCTGTCCAGGGGTCTCCCCCCAGCCGTGTCGCGGGGCTGCACCCCGCTTGCGGTGCCGGAGCAGCGGGCGCAGACTGACGGGAGGGTTTTTTAGGCACCAGTGTTTCCTTTCACTTCCTGTCACAAAGGTCAGCGGGAGCGACCTTTGCTGGCGGTGCCGGGCGCTGAATTATTCATGTGATTGACTTTTTGTCAGCGCACACAGTTGTGCTCTGGGACGTTTTATTCATTTACCTCATTTAAAGCGCCTTTCTGCACCTGTTCAAGTATTAATATCATGTAATTTGGGCCTAATGCCGATTTTGCTGAACACTCATTATATTTTTTATTAGCTATATTTCCAAACGATTATGTATGATTATTACCCAGCCTTACAAACAGCAATGGGTTATTCCCCAGACCTTTACATCTTCTTGTCAGGTTGTTTTCAGAAGCGAGGAGGATAAACATTTGACCAGTCCCAATGTTTTTATTCCTACTCCATATCCAACCAGAGAACTTAAAGCTTTTTCCCTTATGGCTTTGCGAAAGCGTGATTAAATCCAACTCTGCGGAAGCTGTACAAATGCCAGCATTTATAAGGTCAACGCTTTTGTTAAAAATGCTATGTAAATGAGGATCTGCAAAAAGGGACATTAAATAAAATTAAATTCATTGTCTTCTTTAATGTCATTTACATTTTGGCTAAGCCCTGGCCTGTCAAGGAGGATTTTTTAAATAATTTTAATTACACATCATTTAGGGATCCAAGGTTTTCTATTCAGTAGCATTTGGATAACCTGCAAAATGGTGACTGTTTATTAACTTCTTAAATGACAACTTGTCATCTCAGCTGCACAGCGCAGGGAGAGCAGAGCGGTGCGGTGTCAGCTTCCTTTAATTCTGACTTTTCCTTAAGACGTGGGCACAGCTCCTGAAGAACCAACCTCGCCGCGCACCCGCTGCTCCTCTGCTCTCATTGTCCTGGAGGTGCCCCCAGCACCAAAGTACATTATGAAGCCACAACTTTCCCAGGCAGCCGTTCCCTTAAAAAATGTCTCCACCAGCAACCGCCTGTTGTGGTTTTCCTCGGGAGGATGTGGCAGCTCCCTGGCTTTGCACCGAGGACAGAGGCAGACAGCTGCCCCTGCTGCACTCAGGTGTGAGCACCTGGCTGCTGCTCAGAGGGCGATGCTGGGAGCAGGGGATGCTCTGTGCCGTGCTGCATCGCCACGCTGGGCTGTGCAGAACACACGGCGTGGGGCAGCAGAGGAGCAGGGCAGAGCAGAGCACTGGGCACACCGCACCCAGGGAGTGCTGCTCGGTGCCTTCCTCCTCTCCTCCTTTCTCCCCTCCTTTCCCCAGGCTGCCTCGGCCACCGTTGACATCCTCCTCTTAATCCCCGCTCTTAATCAGAGCGTGAGGTGCGGTTAATGAAATTGTGTAAATACCTGAGCTGCTGGAGGAGTGCTCCCAGCATCCTCCAACCATTGTTCCAGGCAAATCCCCAACGTGTTGGAGGAGACTTCTGTAACACTTTTTTTTTTTCCTCCCCGTATAATACTTGATTATTTGCAGGGAGCCAAAGGCATCGCAGGACTGCTGTAGGAGGGAGGAAGGGAATAGCTTGCTTTGGTGAGAAAGGAAAAGAGGGGGCAGGGATTTGAGCAAAGCTGTCAAAAACTATACTGCAGGAGGTACCCTGATGCAAACCATCCCGTGCTTCTGCTGCAGCCTTATCAGGTGAAAAGCAAAGATACTGCCAGAGCCTGTAATTTGGTTAGGATGCCTTTGATGAATTGGATTAGGTTATGGAAAAATCTTTCAAACTCAGAGTTCTGGTACGCAAGCTTACAGGAAGTAAATAATTACCCTCAGACAGCAGATAATTAAAAAAAACAACCTGTGAAGCAAAGTGGTAGAGATGGCTTTAATAAAGCTCTGCGCACGACGCAGGGCTGAGGGCTCTGAGTGCTGCGGGGCCATTAGGGACCACTGGTGGGGCACGGGGACCCCGGGTGGGGAGGGAGGAAATTCCCAGCTCGAGGATGGGAATTGTCACCGCAGACGGCGGGAGGTGATTGACAAGCAGGGCTACAGGAAGGGAGAGCTCGGGGAGCTCAACCTGCGCTTGGCAGCGCTTCCAGGGCTCGCGCTCCAGGAAAATGAGAACCATTCACCTCGGCCGGGCTGCCAGAACACAAGCTCCTCTTGTTTGTTTATCTTCACAGCAAATCTCACCAAAAATGCTTGCGGTCAGAGCGATGTATAACACAACACTATGCCGGCGTTATTAATCCGCTATTAAAATAAAGATGGAACTGCGCTTGAGAAAAAAAAAAAAAAAGAGAGAGAAAAAGAAAGAAAAAACGAAGCTGGGGGGGGGGTTATGGGCTGAGGGGTACTCGGGGTTTTACGAGATGCAGCGATCGGAGTTTGCTGTTCACTGTTTTGGTTCATTAGCGATTTAAGCTGAAGGAAGCTCGCTGGTTCCTCAGTGCGTCGGCTCCGCCAAACGCAACAGCGCTGGCTCCGTTCTGGTTTGTGTCTTGTTGCTGAAGGAGCTCTCCCGATTTCTCAGCGAGGGGAAAAAAAAAAATCCAGAGTGCAAATAGCATTTGTTGCGTAGAAGGGGGAACGTGTTTGTTCCGCCGTGTTTGTGGATCCCGGTGTGCTGGGCTGGAGGCAAACAGAGCAAAGTGAAATATCGGCGATACTTTCAGCAGAAGTTTCACAGCCAGAAAATTATGCAGAGCCAATCATCGTGCGGTCGCCGTGCCAGAAGTGCAGAAAGTAAACTGCATCATTTGAGCGCAGCGGTGAGGATAGTGTTGTGTTTTCCCAATAATTCACTGGGAAATGAGTTTAACATGTGTGGAAAGGAAGGGGCTTACATTTGTGTTGTTGTAAGACATGTAGCATGGGCCCAGCTAGCGGAAGGAGTCGGCTCCAGCTTGTCTCTAGTGAAAGACGAAACACGGTTACACATCTGGTGAGAAAGAACAGTTCATTTGCCGAGACAGCTCGCTCTCTGCTGCAGCTGAAAGGAGCTATTTTGACAGAAACAAAGCCATGGGGGCTGGGGTGAGCGATTAGCAGTATTCTGCCCACTAAAAAACTCCTTGGCCTTAATGATAAAGAAATAGGAAAGGAAATAAAGAGACCTGGCCTAATCCTCGGGCGCTGTTTAAGCAGGCTTTCTGAAAGCAGCAGTGCAAACAGTGGCTTCCACGCACAGCTCCCACTGCACTCTGTGAAAGTTGCTAAAAATAAAGGAAAGAACGAAAAATAGCGCAGAAGTTGAAGGAGCTTTTGAGCAGATTTCTTCAGGCAGAAGCCCGGTCTGAGTTTCAGGATAAAGCCATTTATCTTCACGTTCGGGCATGGGAAGAAGGGAACCTGGCTGCGTGTGAGATGGTGGCACCCTTGTTTTAAATGTGACCTCACTGCTGAAAACGTTCCCCCAGTGCTTTCCCTGCTCACAGCCTCTCAGAATGCTCAGCTTGGTTATAAAGCAAACACCAAGACCTATGGAAGCCCCCGATCTACAAAACCCCACAATCCTATGGTTTGAGTGAGGTTATTAATACACAAAGGAGAGATGTGAGTGCCCTTTATTTTGAATAACAACCAATAAAATTGAATTGGTC
>NW_027072045.1:1062500-1080000 GCF_038088225.1 Cyrtonyx montezumae
GCAGCAAGCTGAGCCTACCAAATCGCTGCTCATGGTTCAGGCAGTGCAATTTAAGGCAAGGAGGTAGAAACCTGTCCTATTTACCCAGGGTGCCTTTCAGTGTCCGGGGGGGAAGATGCGTATGTGCAATAAATAAATGCTAATTAAATATGCCTTTAATTCAGGCAGAGCTGAATTTACTCTGAAAGCCCTAAGAATATTCCAGTGTGAAAAGCAAGCTTAGTTTCACAAGCAAACACAGGACAACTCCCAGAACTGCTGTGGAGTACAGTCCTTTGGAAAACGGAGCGGTCAGACCCTCCGGTTACCCAAACTGAGACGGGACTTCCAAGTCAGATGAAACCTCAAATGAGAGCACACGGTCGGGGAGGATGGAGGGCCTTAATGTGTTGGAGCACGTCATTAGCATTTCTCATCTGCAGCTGCCTGTGCTGCAGTGGCTGTGGCAGGAGCTGTGCAGCTCCATGGAGATTTCAGCACGCCGTGCTGCAGCTCGCTCGCTGCCAGCAGCTCAGGGTCATTTGTACGACAGCAAGTGACAGTCTGAGATGTGCATGACGTCACTTTGCACGCGTTCAAGTCCGGTGTGCTTACGTACACTCAGTTGCAGGACCGGATTTTGACAGACAGAAAGATAAATGCAACTGTGAAAACAGTCTTCTCCGTACTGCTCGTGTTAATATTTCAGTGCTGAGGGTACAGAAATGTGACCAGCCAGCAGCTGTGCTTGACCAGAGCCCAGTGGAGGGACTGGGACATCACATGCTCAGTCACTGCTCTGTCTCATTACTTGCTGTTTTCCTTTTGTGCGTGCTGTTTTTTGGCAGTCCGGGAAGTGATCTAAGTGTGACTTCCACCAGCTTGCCCACGGGGCTGCGGGGTGGTTCCGAGTGGCTTCTCCCTGCTGTCCTTCCCGTGCAGATCTGCTTCCTGGCATATGGAACCAGGGAAAGTAAAATTAATTACCTCGTGTCTTCAAACAGTTGGAGAGCCTCTTGTAAATGTGCAAACATGATTGAGGGACAGCCCCCTGCTTCTGCGTAGCGAAATGTATGATTCTCCTCAATCCCTCCTAAGTTTTTATTGGATTAAAGTACTCAGGAGTCACTTTCCTGGAAAGGCAGAGCGGGGTTTGATTGCTTCAGGAGGAGATGTATCCTGGGCTGGGGTGAGGACAGCCTGCCCAGGGGTGGGGAGTCCCCATCCCTGGGGGTGTTCAGACCAGTGCAAATGTGGCACTGAGGGATGCAGGCAGTGGGCGCAGTGGGGTGGCTGGGGGATCTCAGAGGTCTTTTCCAACCTGAATGGTTTTGTGATTCTATGATTCTGTAAGGAGATGTGTCCTGGCCTGGTGCAGGGCTGCAGGAGGTCCCTCCTCTCCCAGCTGGAGGACCAGCAGCTGGCTGGGAGAACGGGCCGCTCTCACCTACGGTGGAGGTGTCCACGTGGGTGTTACCATCAGCCATGTCAGCCCATGGTGCCCAGAGGGAACTGGGAGCGCGTGCAGCTTCACAAACTCTATCAGAGCCGTTACACGATTTTATTCTGTGTTAACTACGCTGTAGAAGGCGTTGCTTTTCCATCCCCTCTCTCCTGGCTTTCCTTGCCGGGTATTGTCCCCGCAGGGCAGGGCTGGGGCTCAGGAAGGCAGGGGGGACTCCAGACCCACCTGGAGCCTCCAGCCCTGGCAGCCGTGCGTGGAGGTGCCGTGCTGGCAGGACAAGCTGGCCCCATGCACAGCCCACGATCCCCAAGTGCTGCAGAGGGGCTCTCATTAGGAGCCGAGTCTGTGTCGCTGTGGCTCTCCCTACTGGATTAGTCCCAAAGTCAGTAAAACTAAAATTACAAACATAAAATAACTACTTACTGGCACAGCATGCATGTTTTCACACATTCCATCCTGTTCCACGGGCTTTTCTAGAGACAGTAATGTAACAGAATATGCTTGAACATATGGCAGAATTAACAATTGAACCGGCTTCTGACGGTAATATAACATTTTATTTTGTGTGCTGGTATGAGTATGCGGGTCATTCGAAGCGTATGTGTTGTTTTAAACAAAGTACAGTTGGATATGTATATTTTAACATAAATTACTCGATACCTGTGCCCAGCCTGCCTTAAAACGTCCCTTTCTGTATCGTTCAAACTTGAGAATAATTTTGACTCAGGAGATGGAGATGGCAGCCGCCTCTGCTCTGCCTTTGTGCCACAGCTCTTTGCACGCTGAGCCATGATGCAACGTTGGTTTCATCTTTCATTTTTCATCACGTATTTCTGGGATTGCGGGAGAGGTTCTTGTCAGCAAAAATAACTCTCCCCTCATTTGCCCTGTTGTGATAAACTAGCGCACTGATTACCTATGATTCCTGCAGTATAATTTTCTGATTACTTAACTCTCCTGGGTTCTGATTGTGAAAAGATGCTTCTGTTTTGGCATGACGTCATTTGAGACCCCAGATAAGCTCAGCCCTAATGACCTGCAGGTATAACTTCTGCTCTTTGATGCGTGTGCCTGCTCGTTTCTCCAGATGACAGCATAATGTACACGACAACACGGACAACCTTGCTTATATTTAAGGAAGATATAGTGCAAATAATACTCAGATAGATGAATAAACGTGGCAGCGAGTCGCCTTGTCCGTTAATTGCTGTGGTCACAGCAGACCCTGAGAAGCACAGTTTTTAAGCAAGAGGATGAAACTCACTTCTCCTGTCAGAAAATACCGCTTGCAAAACAAAATGGCTTTGAGAAATCTGTATATGATGGGAATAAATTCTCCCAGAAGGAGTTAGTGGAGTAGATGCGTTCGTCCAAAATAAAAGTGCCACTTAATAAATAAAAAGAGCAGCTGAATTGACATTTGCTGTGTAATAGTAAACAGTGTCACTTTTAACTCCTGTTAAATACTCCAGCAGAGTTCTTCCTGGCTCCGTCTATTCCTGCTCGCTGACTAAGAAGGCTTTTAATACCGAGCAGTGCATTTTAATTACTTTCACCATTCAACTCATTTCAGATAAAAAAAATGCCGTGTTTAGAAATAATACGTGGAGTTGATTTAAATGTAATCGCCGTAGGACTCGAGGAAATATGTGGGTTGGCAACCGTTTCACAAGTCCTTTGTTGTTTCAGAGTTTAGCAGTTAAGAACAACACAAATACATTTTGTTTGTGGTGGGTCACAGGTTCAAAGAGACTTTGAAAAAATAGACTGGGGATAATTGGGTTATCAGATGCAGACACTGCAGGGAATTGAGCATTATCTCTTCTCAGTGTTAGGACTACTGGGTCACTTCCTTCACTCCCCAGCTTCATTCTCTGTCAGCCTGACACGATCCAGATGACCGAAATGGGCTTTTACTGGTTACCACCCCAAAGTTCTCCCTTTCTCCATCCTTCAACAGGTTGATTTTATGAGCCATGGCTGTACTAAATAACGTCTTGCCTTGCTTTCTCCCCCATTGATTCAACAGTCTTTAATTGCTTGGAACACAAGCCAGATCCTTGGATTCAAGTGAGTCTTCCTTCACCTTCAGCTGCTGTTACTCATTTCTATTAGACAATGTCTAACTAAGATATTGACTTGCACTTTGACATTGGCACTGCTACTGTGTTTGATTGCACTGTCAATCTAAAAAAATCTTTCAGACTAGCAGTAAAACATGTAATTGTTTAATTTCATTCTGCATAAGCTTTTCTGTCCAACGCTTGCTTTCGTTGAGTGGCTGCCATAGGCCACTCTACACTGTACAGAGGCAGTGGATACTGCATTAACTCATTGTGCACAGTATTAATTCACTACTTTGGAATATTTTATGAGAGCTTTGCATAAGCAGATAGGAGATAGTTGTCTACAGTTATTCTCAATCAATGATGGCAAGAGATTATATCGTTTTACCCAATAAGTTGGGTGCATTTTTAAGATGACCATGTGCTTTCTACTGCATACCTGCATGACTTGAGTTCTTTGGCAAAGTGTGAGAGCATTCACTGGTTGTGTCTTCCGAAGAAAAGACCTCCAACGTTAGCATGGGGATTGCTGATTTCAAAAGTTATTATCCCCAGGACTCAGTAGTGCGGGTAGCTACTGTTCCTCGAGGTGTATTTCAGGCTGTGGAAGCAGGGCTGGCAGTCCTGGTGTGTCTGCTGGAAGGAGGTGCCCCCAGTCCCCCATCTGTGGCCATTTGCTGCCTGGGGCTGCCATTCCCCAGGCCTGCTGCACTGCCCCAGCAGCACAGAGGAGGGGTGCACATCGCCGTGCTTGCTTCCTTGGTAGGGGGTGTACATCCTTGGGATTTATGGCTTTAAAAAATTACTACCTGTGTTAAAAAAGTGATGCTAGTAAGCTGTAGCACCATGTAGACTAACATCTAGTGGGATGCAGAGTTCCCACAGAGCTATTAAAACGCTGCAGAAACCCTTCTCCATGCAGTTCCTCTCCTTTTGATCCAGACCTCCCACAAGAACCAACTGGGAGCCCCACAACGTTGTGCCAGAATTTGTGCAGCAATGTGGAATAAGGATTACAATTAGACACCAGTGTTTCCTTCTTCAGTCGGCGCTATTCAGACCCGAGTTCAGAAATCCACAGATAGAAGTGCACAGATTCACTGAGTTTATCTATTGTCACATCCCAGTACGGTGTGACCGTAGGCAGGTCGATACAACTGAAAATCCCTGTTTCAGAGAAGTTTCACTTTCTGAGTCCAAACACAGTGCTCAGGAGTATTCAGAGGGAGATCCCGGAGTTTGTCTTATACTGTTTCTTTGATGTAAGGCTTTGAATTCTTCCTTTGTTTTCATTATTGGAATTGTTTTTAAGCAGCTGAAAATAGCGCTTAAAATCAATTAATCTTAAGTATTTCAGCTTAATACTGAGAATTTATTGTCATCCACTTACTTCCTCTCCATGCTGAATGTTTAATGCCAGCTTGCTTGCTTGTGCTTACTCCGTAAATTAGCATTATCCACCCTATATCTGCTCGTTTCTGAAGAATTATTATACAAAGCCTCATTTTAAGGAGGTCAGACCCCTGCATGATGATTTGTTGTTCATGAATCTACTTTGTGCCAATTTGTGTGTGCATGTGCAATCAGAAGTGACTTGGAGTGAGTGAGATAATAATCATCTGCTGCTGATATGAAGACTTCCTCTATTCGGCTACCATGAATCAGGCTGATTCCAAGTGAATGAGATTTTAATCACCTGTCACTGCCGCCAGCACTTTCTCTATATTTATGATAATTTTTTTTGTCTTTTTATTGAAATCAGTGTTGACTGAATCAAGTAATCCTGATTAGCAATCTCACTGTATCCAGTCAAGAGTGAAATGCATCAGAGCATTATTGGTACACTGAACATACTGAAATTGAAAAAAAGAAGGGCCAGCCTAAGTGTGTCAGTGCGTAGTCTCGGTTATAGGTGGGCGCTGGGATGGGTGAGCTCCTTTTAATTGCTCCTCAGACATTACCTGAGGCCAGCATGGCACTGTGCTGGTGTGTGGTGACTGGCAGGCATGTTGGCCGTGCTTTGAATCACACCTCTCAGGTCCCAGTTGGGAACAGAGGGTGAAATCACCAGGGCGGTGTGCGTGGAAGTCAGAGCAGTGCAGGGCAGCACTGCCAAAGAGGCATTTTCTTTCTTTAAGTGTTGCAATATACACGTAAACAGAACGACTCAAGGTTCAAAAACTGTGGTTTTGCAGAGTGAGGTCCAACTCTACTTCTATCTGAGCTCCTACCTTCCTTCAGTGATATTATTGCTGCGTGCCATAGGAAGTTTCAGATCTCTCCTGCTATGGGTGTAAACCTGGGATGTCACAGATAAGTGCCTTGAGAGTGATTTTCCAAAGGCAGGGGCTCAAGTTGCCCTCCTAGCAAGATGGGCAGCCCAAAATGGGGCCACGAATTTCTGTGTCCTGCTTTTGGAAAGAAGGAAGAGAAGCATGGCAGTATTCTGGTTACTATTGTTCTGAGTCTATGTACATGGCAATTAGATGTCTCAGTATTCAATCCAGTCCCCAAATCATATTTTGTTACATTATGGAGTTATAAGTATCATAAGAAATTACATTGCTAATAGTACAATAACTGCAGTAGTGCTGGAGGGAAAAAAAATGTGTACTTAGGGGTACCTAGATGTGCTCCTCTTAGTCCTATTCCTTCAGGGCTGCTGAAGCTGTGGGTTATCTATTGATTTACTCCTTACTTTTATTTTCTTGTACTTTCTGTTCTTTTCCATTCCTTTTGGGTGGATGGAACGTTCAAAATCATTCTCTCTTTTCTTCCCCTCCTTTCTTCCCCAGCGTGCCTGTGCTTCAGTGTTTTGTGATCCATCCTTCCCACCCCTCTCCTTCCTGCTGCCTTTGTTCTGCTCCCAACCCGTTTGTTAGCAGTGACTTTCTGCCACCGCGGCCATCCGAGCGCTTCCCAGTGCTGTCATGGTCAGCCACACGCTTCCCTGAGATCTTTTCCTTCCTCACTTTTTGTCCTTTTGCCTTGTGTGCCAGGCCGATTCCTTTCTTTTGTCTTCCTTCCTGTTCACAAAGCTCTGTTTGGTGTCGGGCCTGTTTTTATGTGGTTTCTTTCACCCAAGAGCTACAACTATCTGCTTGTGAAGTGATTTACAGCTCTGTCACTCGTCTCCTGACTTGTTTTTCTCTGCAGACCTGTAGCTCAGTCTCTTCTTTGAATTCCTCTTTCAGAAGGTTTGCAGTGAGCTTGAACTAAATGTGAGCAAAAGTTAACATCAGTTTCAAACTGTTCCAGAGCTTCAGAGGGTGCCGTGATGCTGCACCTGATCTCTGCCACCCGTGTCACAGTGCCCGCACTGTCTTTGAGTACATCACTTTCAAGCCACAGACAAATTCTTCTGCCATAATACCAGCTGCATTTTTTTTTTTCTGTCATTGAAAGGGAGAATTCTCACCCTGGGTCTTATGCTTTCAGCAGACTCCCTTCTTTCTCATTCTCTCCATTTCCTTCTTCTGCTTCAAAACACAGTGAAACCTTCACCTTGCACTTGTCCTCACCTTATAAGACCACTGTAGGCTCCATCGTGCCCATTGCTTTAAATGCAAATGGCTCCCCGTGCATTCGAGGCCTTTACAATCTACTGATCTTATTTCAGCTTACCAGGTGCAAGCCTCACCTCTCTGGTTTGTCAGCTGCACCGGCACTGCGAGCTGTCACTGTCAGCTTGAGCACATTTTAAGGGCTGCCTCTCACATTCTTCCTCATGTATAAGATATGAAAATCCCTTCCCCTTGATGTAAACTGCAAAAAACATCGATTTGTTTTCTTTCAGTTGTCTCCCCTTATTTGTGTCTCTACAGTTATAGCAAGGTGCAGATCAATGCCTAAAGGATATGCCAAGGAAGAGTACTGGCTTCCTCATTATTCCTATGTTGTGAGAAAGGATAGTTTGATCTGGAAGCAGTGGTTGTGGACGTGTTCTGGCATCAGATGGGTACTGGATTTGGTACCAGATGTTCTGGTAGCAAATGGGAGGAGCAGTGCTGCACGGCCTCAGGATGGGGAGGTCAGGCAGAGAGCTGCTTCTGAGAGAGGGAAGGACCAGGGCTGCATTCCACTTCTCCTGCGTCCCCATCCTCATTCACCTCTCACGAGCTCTTCACATTGCTCATCGACTCTCTGCCTTACTCGCCTTTTAGCACATGAAGTCAGGCTCTGTATTCGCCGGGCATTTCCTTCGGAATTCAAACTGCAAACTCTTTGTCCTTACAAGCGTTCTGGTTTTACCATGAAGAAAGAGCAGCCAATAAGCCCAGCCCTCATCCAGCACCCAAGCCGACCTCAGTGCTTCCCCCCACCACGCACTGACATGTGCCAGCCCTGCTGCCCTCACTCAGCCTCCATCCCCAGCACACAGTCCCATCACCTACAAGGGAGTGCAGAATTCCAGCATTCTGGTTCCCGCATGGCCACAGGCCTGCTGCCCGGGGCTGTGTCACAGCCTGGCACCGCTTGCTGCTGCACTCTTTTCCTGATTATCTCTCTGCCTTTTTCCTTTCTCTTTTCTACTTTCATCCTTTTGTCGTAACACCCACATACATCACTGTGCAGCCATTGTTTTCCTGTAGATATTTCTTACAGAAACCTTCTCGTGCGCCCATGAGCCAAGTAGCTGTTCGGTTGTTTCAGTCCTTCATCAAGAATCAGCTTCTGTACCTTTCTCTAACTTTCCTACCATCACCACACTTCCAAAATATCTTCTAAATCAGCTGTACATTTGGCTTTATTAAATAATGCACATGGTATGCATATCCATAGCTGCCAATCCACATGCATTACTATTTAACAGCTGCATATGCATATCATTCTTACTATCTAAATAGTTTTCCTACTGCAAAAAGCAGGTTTTTCCTCATTTTTTTAAGGCGTGCTCAGTGTTCCCAATGAGAATTTCAGGCACTGATGGGCACCAGTACAACCTACCTGCAGCCCACAGCAGGAGTTTAGGTAAAGTTGAAACAGAAATGAAAAAAACAGTGGCTTGATGCAGCTCGGACTGATTTCAGCAGCTTGCAGCAGATGCAGCAGAGTTCCTTATTTGTGCTGTGGGTTTGTGCTGCTGGTGCTGTGCTGGTGACTGGCCACTGAGGGCTGGAACTGGGGCAGCTCCCCAGTGTAGAATCAGTTCTAGTTATTTCTGAATCGTCATTAATTTTATTCTTTTCCTCATTTACTAATGGGCCTAGTTTCTCCCTCATCTCCTTATCACATAAACAATTACACTAAAAGAACATTCTTAAGGCTGCGAAGGCAAGCAGTCAAAAGTAAACCAAAAATGCTCTGATGGAGGTTGCCCTTTTTGTTCTGCATGGACTCCCTGCATATGTGGGTCAGGATATTGGTTTGGTTACATAACCAGACGCAGGGCTTCCCCCCCACACCTCCTGCCTCATGCAGTACTGAGCAGTGCTGAATGCAGTACTGTTCAGTATATTTTTCCTTTATTGTTCAGTGTGTGGTCCCTTATGTCCATGTTATTAAAGCCTGTTCAAGTCCTGTCACAAAAAAACAAACCAAACTAAAACAAAACAAAAAAAAACAACAACTCCAAACTTTCTGCTTGATCAGTCTATCTTCCTGAGCTCTTCACTGTTGTGTAGGTCTGCAACAACGATTTCCTTCTCTAATATCTTTGTCACATGACATTAATTATGTTTTACAAAAGGGAAACTGAAGCAGGGAGAAATCACAGAATCTACAAGGTTGGAAAAGACCTCCAAGATCCTCCAACCTTCCACCTACCACCAATATTTCCTCACTAAACCATGCCCCTAAGTGCGTCTAAATGTTTCCTCAACACCTCCAGGGTTGGTGACTCCACCACCAGCTCATTTCAGCACCTGGCTGCTCTCTTGGAGAAGCAGTACTTCCTACTGTCCAACATGAAACTCCCCTGGTGCAATCTGAGGCCATTCCCCCTAGTTCTATCACTAGTTACTCAGGAGAGGAATTAAGTAGCTAAGAGTGTCTGTACTTGTTCTTGTAAGTGATGCACAAGAGAAGCCTGGGGTCTGACTTTTCAGAGCGTGCCAGTATGCAACATGGGATGTGTCCTAAACACAGCTGCCACTGACTTCAGTTGGAGCAATATGCATAGACCATAGTCCCGGGTTGTAAGTCAGGCACCAAACCATGAGTCAAGTGGAATTAATTATTACCTATAAAAAATGTGGCTTGTGTAGATCTGATTAGAGGTATGTTCAAAGTATTATTGAAAGAGTAGCTCATTACCATAACCGTCTTTCTCTCGAGCTTCTGACTTAACCTTTCCTCACATTTTAACATTATCAACAAGCTATTAAGGGGGCTGATTAAAAAAAATATATATCTTCAATTAATCTTGCGTTCCTACTATAAGAGGAACGGGCTGGTAAAAATGAAAAAAGCCATTTTATGATCTCAGAGTCTAACACTGGATGGTAATGGTGTAAAATAAGGTCCTTCGTGCAATTTTCTGCCTTCCTACAAAAAACTTGGATTTGATTTTCCTATGCCTGTGAGACATCATCAGCCTTGAAACGTTTAAACCCACTGTAGAGACCGTATCAAATTCAGCTGTGGATCGCTACTGAAGAAAAGGATCCCTAAAATTTACCAAACATTTGTTCACGGCAGAGGAGTGATGAGGGTGTGAAACGTTGCAGCCAATCTAAATCACAGAGCGGGAAGCCTAGCGGGAACGCGTACGCCTGCTCTTACTCCCAGAGAAGCTCTCTCTGCTAATTAATTAACTTCTCCCTAGTCGAGAGCCTGTTGAAGAAAAACTGCTCTGACCCCTTGTTGTTCAGTCTGAGTGTCTGGGAGAGGTAGGAAGGAATGCACGGCAAGTAGACACCCTATAGGGAAGGGTCAACATTGAAAATAATTGTTTTTCATGGAGTTGGAAAGGGAGGAGAGAAAAGGATCCCGGACTTAGGGAATAGGATAACGGACACACATTGCTGAAGGATGGGGGATGAGAAGAAGCAAAGAGAAGAGGGGGCAACGTTGTATTGAGTGAAGAGAAAACTGGCAGGGAAGCAAGAGGCGATAACTAAGAGTGGGTCCCATCGAAAGGTCCCACTAGGAGCTATGCCTTTCCCGCTAAGCACCCAGTTCCAAAGAGAAGGTGACACTAATGTCACACAATGGCAGCAGACAGATTGGAAAGGAAAGGAGAACAAAGAGAGGGTCCCAAATACTCAGAGGTAACCAGGAAACCACGAATTCTAAAAAAGACAGGAGAAAATAAACGCTAGGAAGTTGCTGAAGTTATTAAAAGATAAGATTTACAGGCAAGTTCATTTCAGCTGGTTGGCTATCCAATCAACTACTGTTACTAATTGGATTAGTTGCCAAAATAAGCTAAGAATAGAACCTTTCTTTTTCTTCTTGTTAATGCTTTCCAGGGACAAAGTCCTTGCGGGCAAAAATTAAGTCTTTATTTCTAGCAACATAAAATTATCCTCCATAAAAACGAAGAACCTTAACACTTAGCTGTACCTCTTCTTCTGCCGATATTACAGTGGTTAAAAGTCTTCTGCAATTACAGCGTGCTGCGAAATGGAACATTCTTGTTCTCCTCCAAATCAAGTGGTTTGTGGCAGATGCCTACTATTGCTCCTCTTTATTTTGTCATTTTTTTCTTGTCCTTTCTCGAAGAATTTCATTGCTACATTTTCTGCAGTTGACTTACAGCTTTCTGGCAATATAAATACTTCTGACATAATGGAACAACCCTGGAGAAAGCCTTAGGTAATTTCAGAGTGCCCCTTAATATGGAGAACCCTGAGCATCCTCCCATTAAGTTTTTTTTCCTAAAGCCAACGCAACTGTTTACAAAACAGCACTCTGAGAAGGAAATCTATTTCTTTCATTCCTTTAGAAAAATCCATCTACATAATAACCCGTAAATAAATTACATATATAATGCATGCTCTGCGCTGTCTTCTTCTGCTCTGTAAAAACAACAGATCCACTGAAAGGAGCAGTATCATGACTTCTGTTATTTATGTTTTAGTATTATTTTATTCTTTGCGTTAACATATGGTATCACACCAACATAAGTACATAGCTTACCCTCTCTTGTGGGCCATATGGTGTGGTCGGACTTGATAATCTTATAGATCTTCTCCAATCTGAGTGACTCTATGATTCTGTGATGCCCACCCCAGCACCCTGTTTTGGACTCACATTAACAGGTTGTTCCTTGGGAAGATCTGTTCTTCAGCTAGTATTAGCTTCAGTGTCTACACACGCTTAACTACTCTAGGCCCTATCTTTAAGTTTTAGCTTCAGATTTTTTTCTTCAACAAAGACAAACCCTGTAATTTAGGAGAGGAGGTGCTCTTTGTAAGCCCTCTGTAGAGCTTCTTCAGAGGTGGAGGACTGAATACCCGCTTTGAAAGACGGTGAAACGAAACCAGTTGAGGGGGTTTTATGCAGTTCCCTCTAAGGGGCAGAAAATGTCTTTGTGTGATGCTATTGGCAAGGAGTGAGTGTAACAGAGGAGGCAGGATGATGTCAGCAGTGCCAGTATGACTTCAGAGCAGGGTGTCTTACATCCAGTTTGGGTCTTGGCCACTCACACCCAGCTGCCAAATGATAGGATTCATTGCAAATGCAGTCTGAGCTGTTGGCTGCATGTTGTTCAGTGCAAACCAATGTTGAGCACAGGCACTGAGCTCACGGACTATAGTCCCTGCTTCATGCCGTCTTCCTTGTGTCCACCAGAGAAGCTAAACTTGCCGTTGCTTCAGTTTAAGAAGTTCGTTTGCAAATTGCTTTGGATGAGCTGTAGCTCATTCTTTTTCACTCTCTGTATACTTCAATTGAACTCCCTGGATAGGGTAGCTCTTGTGAAGGTGACAAACTCATGGGGGTACCTCAGAGTGACAGCCTGTTACAGCCAGTGGAAACGATGGCTTGAAAACTGTAACAGTTTGAAGTCATATGCTCTCTCTGCAGTCTTGTGCAGAGGACTAAATTCATCCCTCTTTTGTCCACGGTGGTGCAAAGTCCCATTCCATTAGCAAGACCTGCTGCTTTCATCAGTAGGTGGTGGTAATGCTGAGCACTACACAAAAAAATTCACACGGTTGGTACATACATTTCATACATTTTCCATCCATTTACATCAAAGCAAAACAAGTTTTTCTAGGCTGAGACCAGGGAACTCACTGCAAAGAATGCCTTTCCAAAGAAGCCTCCTTTAAAATTCGGCCAAGAATTAATTATAATTAATAAAGAAGTCGGCACTGGATGATCAGTTTGGACCTCTTTCCTAGTCTGGTGTGAGAACAGCATCCAAACGCAACCCATGCTCCACTGTGCAGGCATCCCACTGGTGGTGCTGAGCAGCAGCAACTATCCTATTCATCTGAACATTGCAAATTACTTCTCATCCCTGTCATCAAACCGTTATCAGCTTCTCCACTGCTGAGTCACACACATATCAAGATACTCTTCTCCATCCCAGGAATCCTGCCCCACGTTGGGTGCCAGCTTTTCCACCTGTTACTTACTCATCTACGGACCTACCCAGCTGTTAAATGGGGCCTTACAAATATATTTGAGTACTTTTAATTTGATGTTCTCATCACCACGGTAGAACTGGAGCTTTTATGGACAATGGAAATTTTCGTATCGAAGTAATGCATAGGGAAAAGTATATTGTATTTGATCTTGTTTGCTATACTTGACATTGTCTCAGAGACACTACAATTCCTGTAGAGACCTCACTGTAAAGCACTGCGAGTCCCAGCTGTACCGAGTAGTGCAAATATCGCTCCTCATGGCCAAAAAAACCCCATACAAAGAGCAGTTGATGTTTTGCAGGTTGTAATTGAAACGACATGTACCATATTAGCTATCCAAAGCATGGCTCATCGAATAAAACATCCAAGTAGCCGTCTGATACATGCCTGGATGTTAAACATTTGCTTTTGGGAGGGAGAAATCATCAAACATCTGTTGGGTTGCACTTATCTTGGGGCCGGGACAAGTGGGTGCTCAGCAGTATTTTCTGATGAGGGAGGCTGCCCTGCAAACACTCAGCATAACCCAAAAGATTCAGAAACCCAGCTGAGATGCATTTGCAGCTAAATATGATCCAGCTGCATAGAACAGGACTTATTATCAGAAAAGTTTGGGGAGATACCCAGAATGTCATGCAGTTCTACTAATATTAGCTTTAGCAACTCACAATTATAATGACTAATTGGAGCCATCACTCATTGCTATTGAGTTCCCAGGTGAAAACTATGGACCAGAACCTCCATTAGCATAAATTAGCATTGGAAAGTCAATTAAGTTACACTGATTTTACACTAGTTTTACTGTCTTTCACAAGGCCGAGAGGAAAAATTTCTGACTTCAATTATCCTCTAATTTTTATTTTTTTTTTGCTTCTTCCAAGCAAATTATTATTACATTTTTAGAACACATCTCCGTAAGCATACACAACTTCAGCCAGAAAACAACACTGATGTTAATGTGCCAGGTAAGGCAGCTCTGCTTGTCTGCCTTCTTGGGTGCAACCTGCGACTTCCAAGTTGTCTCCGGGGGGGCTGAATGGATACTGCCTTTCCCAGGGAAGGATTCGGAGTGGGTGAAAGAAGGTTTTCTGTGATGAGTCTCTCTTGTGGAACTTGTGCACCTTCCTATCGAGTGTGTGGCAAAGCTTTTCTTTCCTGCCTTTTGGGTGTGATTACAAAGGAGCGAGAAAGGAGAATACGAGAGAAAAGAGTAAAACTATGTGATGTGAGGATGTAAACAGGAAAGCAGATGTGACCGGTTGTACTGTCTTTACAGTTTGGTGCAGTACCTACATGTTTGGCTTGAAGCCAACGATGTTCTTTGGTAGCATAAATCTTAGTGGAAATCTGGCAAAATGGCACAGAAGAAGTCTGCGGGTTGATAGATAGCGTAAATGTCAAACAGAATGCTTTAGATGTTTTACCCTAACTTAAAGTTATTGGAGACATTCAAGAGAGTATTCCTGAAAAGAACAGAGCCACGTGCAAAATAGCAGTGGTTTGTCAGCCCTCATTCAACAGAACTGTACAAGTGAATGAGATCATATGAGCTATATGACAGTGAAAATAAAAAATCAATGGACGATAGCCTAACAAATCCAAGAGCTTTGAGACATTTTTGCTCCATATGGAGCACAGGTACTGGTTTGTGTTTCCATTTAAAAACTCAAAAAAAAAAAAAAGAAAGAAAGAAAAAGCAAACCCCAAACTCACACTGGTTGAGGGTTTTAGGTTTGTTTTTAAAGATTATCTTCCATCTGCAGTGGCAGATCAGTGTCAGGCTGGCCCCGTGCCACTGTAGGGACCGAACAAGAGAGTAAGCCTGAGGTCTGCTGAGTGGAGTGCAAGTGTATTTGACGTAATGAGAAATTCCCCTAAGCATAATTTTTCATTTACAGTGGCACCAGTGTATCTGACCTGGTCCACCAAGAAATCCTTATGCCAATTTTCAGGCAGAAGTCATGAGCTGATTTTTTTTTTTTTTAACAGCTAAACCCTGTTTTTATAGCTCGCTGTGTAGCCACAAATATTTCAGTTTAACGGGAGGGCTTCAGACGATGGGAGGAGAGGTGTCAGCGGCTGCTGGAGCAGAGCTGCCATTTGGTCGTGCTCGTTATTGCTCGCAGCCTCGTTAGGGCAGGCTGGTGCCCGCAGAGCCCGCAGCAGGACTGACTCACCCACCACGTCCCCCCCGAGTCCTCCTTCAGCCCAGGGTGCTGCGTGTTCCTGAGATGCTCCTTCAAAACCAAGCTCTTGTATTTTTGTCCTCGGCTTCCTGCTCGCCTCCGGTGCCCATAGCCATGGCCTGGGGTTTGTGCCAGGGCCTGATCCTGCTCCCAGCCCTGTGCTGGTCCCTGGGCCCAAGCCCAGCCCTGCTGTCCCCCCACGCTCTGCAGCCATCCGGGGCGGGAGGAGCACGACGGGATGCAGTTCTCTCCAGCTGCACACACAGATTAGGGCCGCGTGATTCTGTTTGGTAATTCTATCTGCTGTCATAGCTCATTTCAGCATCCCTCAAAACTCTTAGCTTCCAGTGGGAAACGTTCCCGGCAGCTTTCTTACCTCCACCGATAAGAACTAGGCAGCAAATGCTGCAGTGAAATATTCAGGTTCAAGTACTTTCTGAGGCCTGACCTCTTAACTGTCTTTCTACACGTTTTCACTTGAGCCACTGCTGTCTTGAGGAACTTCCACGTCCTCCAGGTGTTTCCCAGCCAACAGGTCTCATTGGTATCAAGCGTCGTGCAGGGGGGGAATGTTTTTAATCAGGTTTTCGTGTTTGCTGCCTTTTGCCTTATTTCAGCTTGCGTGCTATTGTAATCAGCACTGCTAAGAGCTGTAGAGGTATGCTTTGTATGGGAGGGGTCCGCCGATGCACAGCTCTTTGTAACCGGGGCGATGGCATCCATCCTCCCTTTGGACACACAGAATCCCCATCCCACAGCCCTTGGGTGTGGTGGATGTCTCTGCCTTGGAGTTTCCCACAGTGCTTCTACCAGAATTGTCTTCTGATGGGAGAAACCTTCTGTGGGCGAAGCCAGCAAGGACAGATGCATAGTGGTGTCCTTCAGGCTGAGTGAGGATGGGGTGGACCCTTCATGAAGGATGTAAGGGGGCTGAGGAGTGATTTCTGCAAGGTGCCAGGGCCCCTCCTGCAGCCCCTGTGCCCTGTGCAGGGCCTTGAACCCTATCTCTGCCATCCCGGTAGCTCGGTGCGTGGGACGAGCGAGGAAACGCTTCTGAGGGAGAGCGGTAAAAAGAAGAAAAAAAAAAGAAAGCCAAAACAGAGCCCATAGATGGTAATGGCAATGTTTTGTTATCTTTATGTTGTTTTCTTTGCATGCTTGTTAAAAAGTGGAGTCAGAGTGTCTGAGACAGAGCCCTAACAAGTTCCTTCTAATCAGCCCCGGAATGCTTCTGTCAGGCACAAGAAAAATGCTCAGCTTGAACAAAGCTGCATTTTTCCCCCAAGAAACACATTTGTTTAAAGATTGGCCTGTCAATTTGTGAATCAACATTTCGGCTTTTTGCTCAGACATCATGCTTTTGCTTTTTTTTTTCCCCCAAGAAGGGGAAATAATACAAAGCTGCTATTTGTTGTTTGAAGGAAGTAAACTTCATCAGGTCGACTTAGATGTGTGCTTCAAATGTCACTCAGTACAGCTTTCTTGTAATGAAACGCTGCATACAGATTTCTTCCTTTAGGCTCAAGGGGATTAGACCCAGCAAAAGAAAAATTCAGTCTTCCTTGCTGTGGTGCATCAGAGTGAGAAGTTTAAAATCCACAATTTATTCAAATATTGATATTTCTACTTGTCAGAAGAGAGGTGCCTTGAAATTTCCACTGAGCACTGTTGTCAGAAGAATTGCAAGAAATGTGTCAGATAATTCATAAACGGAGTTCACTACTGTGAAATCAGTTGGGAACAGCAAAAAAAAAATAAAAAATAAAAAATAAATAAAAGAAAAAAACCCCAGCCATATATTCTTGTCGATGTAGAATAGGGGCAATATAACAGAAAATAGCACTCACTTTTCCATCATGTCAAGCAAATGCTCAATTTGGGCCAGGTATTTTTTTTTTTAAACTGCCTGCTGCTTCTGGAGAGCCCCCAGCTCAGGGAGGGCGGTGGGAGCTGCTGCTGCAGCGCTGCCCTGCCGTCCTCCCCTGTGCTGTGCCCGCATCTGGTTTGCATTACGGCCTTAAAAAGCTGTGAACGACTGGGGTAATGATGTAAAGCACCAGTGTAAATTCCAAACTGTTGATAGCAGGGAGTGAAGCTTAAGAAATTTTCTTCGTATTTTTTAACCCCCGCCATGTGTTGAAGTCATCTATTCGTTCCCTTTGAGGCTGGAGGAGCGGAGGGATGCAGGCCGTGCCCCGCGTGCTTGCCATTCTTGTCTGCGCCTAAATCTTCCTCTTTAAAAGAAATAAATAAATCCCCAGCGCC
>NW_027072045.1:1085000-1090000 GCF_038088225.1 Cyrtonyx montezumae
CAAGCAGCAAGATATGGTCTGCTGGAGAGGAGCTCTGAGGGGAGGGACCTGGGGGTCCCGGTGATGGCAGGTTGGCCATGAGCAGTGTGCCCTGGTGGCCAAGAAGGACAATGGGATCCTGGGCTGCATTCAGAAGAGCGTGGCCAGCAGGTCGAGGGAGGAGATCCTCCCCCTCTGCTCTGCCCTGGTGAGGCCTCACCTGGAGCACTGTGTCCAGTTCTGGGCTCCTGGTACAAAACAGACAGGGATCTGCTGGGAAGAGTCCATTGGGGGGCTACAAAGATGATGAACGGCGGGGAACATTTCCCTTACGAGGAGAGGCTGAGAGAGCTGGGGCTGTTCAGCCTTGAGAAAAGAAGACTCAGAGGGGATCTGATCCACATCTATCAATATTTGAGGAGCGGGAGGCAAAGGGACGAGGCCGGACTCTTCTCAGCAGTGTGTGGTGATAGGAGGAGGGGAAATGGCCACAAACTGAAGCATAGGAAGTTCTGCACCAATGTGTGTGGGAACTTCTTCCCAGTGCAGTGATGGAGCACTGGAGCTGCACACAGAGGTGGTGGATCTCCTCCTCTGGAGATGTTCAGGACCCACCTGGACACCGAGCTGTGCACCCTGGGCTGGGAGCTGCTTTGGCAGGGGGTTGGACTCAGTGATCTCTGGAGGTCCCTTCCAACCCCTGCAGTTCTGTGATTCTGTGGTATCGTGGCCAGACAGAGCTCAGCAGGTTGGCCACCTCCCCGTGTCCGTGGTCTATCTCAAGGACCCCTGCAGGGGCTCCATTCAGACCCCACCAGGACAAACGTGTGGCTCTGGCCCTATAGTTCCAGGGTGATCTGTGTCACAGGTTAGCATTACCTCTTAGATGAGACGGGGAACAACTGATTCAAAAAGTACGGATAAAATGAAGTCGTTCGATGCTGTGCTGTGGATAAGTCAGCCAACTTCTGTTCAGGAATTAGCATGGTAGTCAGCACCGTGTCTTTGGAGGATGAGGTTTGTGCTGTCTGGAGTGTGTAAAGCAGTGCATTCCATGCAGTCCAATACATACAAATAAAGTGTCAGTGCTGAAGTGATGATACCCTACTCAGGGCCAGCTGGAGCTTCTTCTTGGACTCTGTGCGGAGATCTGCTGTAAGACAGCAGTGGTTGCAGGTTTCATAATGGCAATCAGTGGTGGTGTGAGCAGCACACGGAGTAATACTGTGATTATTTCTTAATTCTTTGCCCCACTGTAGTGTGTGTGGTTGGGATAGAAGGAGACGTCAGTGCAGAATGCTCCAAGACTCCCTGTGGATGGATGTGCTAACATTCCTATCTTCCACCTGAAGGAAGAAGCCTTTCCTAGCATATTTCTCACAACCAAGAAATTAAAGGAACAGATTAAACTGTGGTAAAGTGTCAGATCTGATGGCAAATGTTAGCTGCTCATTAGTGCCCACTACCTCCTTCTATTAAAAATGATGAGTTAGCTGCAGCCAGCAAGATCAGCACTCGTGTTTTGAAGTACTTCATTTGAATTTCTCAAGTTTTTATTCAACTTCAAAAAGATATCTTCTTAAAGGAGATGGAGATACTCGAAGGTGGAGAAGGACAGATAAATCAGGCCAAGTATCCTCTGACATTGCAGATCTACCAACAGGGTTAGCACCACACAACAAAGCTGGATGTTTTATGCTAGGAGAAAAGCCAACGATGAGTTGAAATGCTGGATCTGGTGCTTGGCTGCGGGCAGTGAGGGCAAAGGGACTGCTCTCTCCTCGGTGCCATCCAGACGCTCAGAACCCTCCTGAGCTGGCTCCCACATGGGAGCACGGCACCGAGGGCTGAAGCAAGGGAGCAGAGGCACAAGAAAGAAACAGAAAGCTGTGGCAGAAAAAGAATGCAATTCTGTCTCTGAACTCACGTGTTATGGACACACTACGCTGCTTTCTGCAGCTGAAATTGGCATTCTGAGTCTTGATTTTATTCTGCTTTTAGCAAATAGTTTTTGAAACCACTGACATTGCTAGTCTCTTATGGCTAAATTATGTGTTCAGAGTTATCTGGAGTATAGATTTAGCCCTGCTGCTGTTGCACAGAGTCCATTGTAAGATAATTTGTCCCACTCAATTAGACTAAGTTGTCATGGGAGTAGTGCTGGGCTACCACAGGCAGTGCTCCCGTGTCAGTGCTCAGGGTGGGCTGGAGCCCACTAGGGTGGCAGTACTCGGGTGGAGGCTCCTGGATCTCTCTTCTGCAGATCACAGAGGAGGCTCCTCTGGCTCTAGGTGGCAACGTTTCCACCTTCCTATTCTGAGAGCAGGAAATCACACCGAGGGATGTACTAAAGAATGCTAAGGTGGAAAATTCTCACACCGACAGCTGAAAGCTCAAATTTTTACCCCCTTTCTGGACACAAACTCCATTAAGGTCCTCAGCTGCATGATGACTTGCTCTTGGATGGGGCCCTTGCTGGAGCCCACCGCATCTCTGGTTCCTCACTGGAGTCAGATGGTGTCTTGTGTCTGAGGCAGGAAGGTGGCAGTCCTATAGCTGGGTCCTGCTGACCTGAGGAATTAAGTCTCAGCTACAGTTTGGATGTCTGTTTCTGTCACATAGTTTCTGTGTCATATTGAGCACGTCATACTCAGTTTTTCAGCCCTTCAGCATCCTCCTCTGCCCGGTTCACTGCTTCAGACACCTGGAGCTTTATTTTAGGTGTGCTGAGTGCTCACTGCATCTGACATCAGCAGGGCCGAGTTTGTGGGCTGCGCTCGGAGAGGCTGAGAACACTTCAGGTCGTGCAGAATAACTGGGAGGTGGGACAGAGGAAAACCTTGGAAAATACAAAATAAGGCCTAAATAGGGCCTTAGGGACATTCTGTTGCGGTGTAGGAGGTTACCACTGGAAGGTGAAGCTGAAGCTGGTGGTGATGGAGAGCATCTCTCCTGCGCCTGTCCCACTGCGCCTGTGTCGGTCTCTCTGTGCTTTACCCTCACTGAAGATAGTAATGGAGAGGTAATTTCGCTGCACAGAGGGGTCGGACTATTAATATCTGAACTCTTAAGTGTGGTGGGGTCTGCAAGGAGGTTGATAAGACATTGACTTAATAAATGACAAGGTTGGGAAGACGTGCCCTGTGCAAGTGGCGGCGCTACGTGTTTTTCAGGGAATATAAAACACATATGAGGTAATGTTAATCATCTCCATCCTGTACGCTGAGTAGAAGAGAGATTTTACACAGAAGAAAGTGGTAAAATATAATCGTGTAATTTAAAACTTCTAGGTCGATAACGATGTAAAGATTGCGCCAGCGTTTGTTAACTGGGGGGTGGTTGACAGTGGACGTTTCCTTAATGTAAAGCTCATCTTTAATTTGCAGATACACATTAGCGAAAGGAGTAATGGAAAACTTCTATTTATTCTGGGACGTTTGCAGATTGATGCGCCGCTCCATTTCAAATGAGAATGCAAATCGATGACTTTATCCCCTAACCGCTGTAATCATAATTTGCCAGTTGTTTAGTCGGAGGAAGTTTTCAAATTAAAAAAAGATCATAATCATTATACCAACAACGAGACTGATTAATTAATTAGTATTTACTGATATGTTCAGATGTACTGACTTTCAGAGTGTCCAGCGCAGAGCAAAATTGCGTCGCGGTTCAGTTTTGGTGTTTATGGTAATTTGTCAAGCCTATGCGCAGTAATGGATTGACTCGTATAACGAAGGCTATAATTGCAGCTGTTAGGTGGGCTTCTTTATCTCAGCCTGTCCGAGTCCTCATTCCTGCATGATTTCTTGCTGTGCCGAAGCCATGTGTGTCTTGTTTTGTTTTAATACATTACTGACCCAGGGTCTCAGGTTACTGGGGTTCCTGTCATACATTTAGTTCCACTCTCATAAAGCATTGCACAAAAAATGCTGTAACAAGGTAACAATCATTGCTCAATATACGAAGTATAAATGTCAGAGTGTAAAACTTGACTGCGGGAGAACAGTGCAGGGGGAGATAATAATTGAAAATAGGACACTCCGAGGTGTAACCGCGAGGCTGTGAGTTATAAGGGCTCCTCCAGCACCGTGCAGTGCGACTGCTATGTCCCGCTCGTTACGAAAGGCTTGCAATTAACCATCTCATTACCACGTGTATCGGCACGCTTTGTTTCGGTGCCCAGAAATGCCCTCGCAGACCTCACCCCATCGCTTTCTCCTCTACACATCCACGATGAGAGCTGGCATCATCACGCCGTGCCACGGGAACCTGGCGGTGCTGTTGTGTCGTGCAGAAAATTCCACAGGAGGAAGCATTTGTTTAATGGTTGGTACTCCGAGAGCGTCCCCTCCTCTGGTAATCCTACCTGTGTCCTGACGCGCCGCTCTTAGCGGTGTCAAAGTGTGACAACAGATGTTTCAGAAACTTAATCTCCGATTACTTGAATAATTGAAGAAGCTAACAGGTTGTTCACTTAATAGGGATCACTTCTACAGGATTTTTTTAATAACTTGCTGGAAGGGGCAAAAACTAGTCTTGGCTAATATGAAGCATATTTTGCATTTATTATGGGAAAATTTTTTCAGGTAGGAGGTGAGGAGACAATTTGGGAATTTTCGTTAGCTGAAAAACTGCATATTAAACATGAATTGTGATTTTCCATCTGGCCCTACTGGTTAGGAAGCTGCAGTTGGGCATGATCTTCACTGTCAATCAACAGTCCCCAACTGCGAGATGCAAACCTCATGACAGAGCCCACCCCAACTCATTAAACCAAAGCAAACTGTATGAAGTGCGCCGCTGTGTGATTTTAATATTTGGTGCATGTGACAGGATCATTTTAGTGATTTGCAGGATTTATCTCCTCTTAAAAGTACTGCCTAAGGCTACTCTAATTGGTAGGAAAGCAAATTCCCCCTTCTCCTCCTGTCACTCTTTGTTTTATTTACTGAGAACTGCCGAAACCTATTTACACAATAATGAGGATAAATCACCGTGATGCTTTCAACACAAAGAGAAAT
>NW_027072045.1:1112500-1120000 GCF_038088225.1 Cyrtonyx montezumae
AAATCTCCCATGGAAAAAAGATCTTTCATATCACAAAAAAAAGTCTCCTGTAGGTTGTTATGTGCATAAGGTGGAGGCTTAAGAGCAGACACATTTGCAGATGAACTGCTTTTACTAGCTTCTCTGAGACATGACATTTGTTCAGAAGATTAGCCAGGTTGTAATGTGTAGCATAATTGCACTGTGCGGATGTCCCAGAAGTGAAAACCTAATTGCTTGACAGGACTATAACTTTGTGGTACGCTCTCACCTTGTTAGGTCCTTTTCTGATGCAGTTCAAATGAAGTCTGGCCGCAGGTGTGCCTAATTTACCTCGCAACAGAACGTGTTGAGTTTAATTGCACAGTGGTTGTTAGGAAAAATTGGTGGGTGGAATATCAAGTGACTTACTGTACGCGGATGGCAGATGGGCGTTGAGAGGCATTGTGAGCTAAGTGTATAGGTGAGGTGAGTTAATAAAAGATGTAAATTTTATCTTAAAATAGTGAAGTCTTGTGGTAGGCAATACGTTTTAATTAAGGCGGTAGCAGTCCTTTTCTAGCTGTGTGACAAAATTGGAGGAGAGGAGGGAGCATCACAAGGACAGCATTTTTTTCCATATCACTGTTTTAGAAACAGCTTGGTGCGTCTAAGAAGGCGATTCCACAAGTCTGTGTTTATTACAAAGACAACATTTATGGACACGATACAAAGTGTAGCATGGAGAGGCAAATCTAGAAAGGCTTGCCTTCCTATTACAGGAGCGGGCTTTGAGGCACAACCAAACGGAGCTCACATCCAGCTGCTGACTTCTCTAGTGTGTGGCAGAGCTCTTGCCTCAAGCCTGCAGGCTTTGCTGAGGACAGCACCTGCTCTCTTCTGCAGGGGTCATCCATTCTGGGTAGCCCTCATTCTTGTTGGTCAGATGAGAGGAAAAATCAAGTCAGTTTTCTTCACCCGGACAGCGTGAGAACGTCATTTTTCGCTTAACAATGTCTTCCTCTGAACATACTGCCTCAGTGCTGCCCGTGCTGCACAGATCTGCTGAAAACATAGATTGCAGAGAACAAGAAGGACTTGGTGTCAAGGGATGCACAGGAGCTGGGATGTGAATGCTGCTCATGTTTACTTCAGTCTTACAGTTTCAATGCTTAGCTCAGTGCTCAGGTTCTTCGTGGTAAAAACATCTGATTCCACCAAGAGTGTTTTGGTTTTCAACAAATATTTGAGCATATATGGGTTCCAGTTGATGCCTAGTGAAGGAGGGTGTAATGCTTCCTTTTTGGACAGGATGTGACTTCTCTGTGTAGAAACAATTCATCTCGAATGCTACAAGTTAAGAAAAAATCCACTAGGAACAATATTGCACATTCCCCACGCTCAATTCATTCGAGGATTTTGGAGCAATTCACAAGCATTAGCTCAGAGGGCTTCGATACACCCATCTGAGATCAGAAAAAGAAGCTGAGGTATACTCCTTGTCAGCATGGCTGTGGCACCGGGGGGCAGTGAGGCCGAAGGCTCTCGTGATGTGTGATGGGTGCCGTGTAGGGCAGACTCAGCATCAGAGCTGCCTTGTAGAAGGCGTGGGAGAAATAATGGAGATTTTACAGAAATGCTGTTGTACTTAGGCAGTCCTCGGTTGATGCGTCGGTCTCTGGAGCTCACTAGGATCTCAAAAATAATAAACAACCCAAGACAGCTTAAATTAAGTTGAAGCAGTGGCTAACACAGATGAAGTTTTATGGGATGTCTGAAACTCTCGGTGGCATTCCTGCAATGGTGTGCAGAAAATCCAAGTGCAAGGGAACCTCCAAGTGAGGAGATCATGTCAGCCACAATGGAAATCCAGCTCTCTTTTAGCTGAACAGCTGGAAACACTTCGCAGAATTTGGGATAGCTGAATTGACAGCACTGATTTAGCTATGCTCAACAGAGGTAGAACTAGTCACCTCCCTTGTCTCTTAGATATGAGAGAGCACTTCTTCAGCATTAGTACCCCATGTTGATATTAGAGTCCTGTTCAAGGTTTAACTTGAAAAGAAGAGCTGTGATTGTAGGCTCCAGCTGGTAGTATGGGGCAGTCATTTGTGATGCTCCTTGCCCAGACACCCCAGAGTTTTGCAAGGCAGCGTGGTGTGGCACAACTGTTCTGATATTTCTTCTCAGCTACAGTTGGGCCATATTGGGTACTGACGAAGGAAAGAAATTTCTTGGCATACCTCCTGCCAGGAATATTATTTGCATGTGAAAATTTCTGCAAAGTGTTTACAGCTAGGATAGTCATTTGTATAGACTGGTGTGAATAAATAATAATGGTTCATAGACGAACTATAAAAGCTCTGCCTAACCTTGCTATTCAAAATGTATAAATCTGGACAGCACAAGCTGATGGGGTGGTGCCTCTGAGAAACTCTGGGTGAGGAGTCCTCAGTCTTGCTCGTTACTTGGTGCCAATCACGAGCCTGAAACCAAAACCCTTAGAAGTTTAGAATAATTATTAAACGGGAAGTCAGAGCTCCATAAGAGGTGCTAGGCTGTGGACATCCTCTGGTGCTAGGAGAGGAACGAGAGGCTCCCTGCAATGTGGCACAGCCTGCACACAGCCCTTAGCATGGTTACAGAACTGTTGCTTTCTATTCAAAGCAATTTTCAAAAGTGAGGAGTAAAGGACTGAGGGCAGCGGGTCTGCACCCTTTCAAGCTTTTCCCCTTCTCATAAGTGCTTGTTCTGTTCCCACGAGACAGTGCTGCCACAGAATGGTTCACTGGGAGATGCCTCGATGGTACAGCCTAGTCCTAAATAATTGCTAATTGCCTCACAGCAAAAATCAGCTGGATTTCTGTACTCAGGTAGAGCTACTCCTTACAGCTAAAGGCTGGCACAGTTTGGGGAGGTCGTAAAACAGGGTCTAATCCTTCACGTTCTTTAGCTTTTAAAGACACATGAGTCAAACAGGGCCTTTCTGGTGGCCAGATCCATGACTGATTCTCACTGGAGTCATCAGGATTGGACTGAGTCCCTTTGCATAGCTAGAACTGCCAAGCTGAAGGCAGAGCCAAGTGTTTTTTGGAAGATTGATCATTCATTACTGTAGATTTTTTTTGGGATAGAGGTCATTACTGCTAATGTAAGCTGTGAAAAAAATGAAAAACATTAAAAAAAATAGAAACAAATTTTCATCTGATATAAGTCATTGCCTTTGAAGTCAATGAGTCATTGAAATCGACTGTCCCACACCGAGCTAAGATATGGCCTGGAGTCAACAGATCTGTAGTTGCTGAAAAAATCAAGAACATAAATTTGCCTTTCCCTGGCAATAATGTTCTGTTTATGACAGAGATCTTACTCTTTAATATGCATTCGTTAACTAATAAGAAAGTAATAGTTCGCTAGCAGTAATCTTTTAGGTATAACTATGGTAAGATTGTATTGCACTTTTTAAAATTGGATTTACTAATAGATTTCAATTTTGTATTTTCATAGATTCTTTCTAAAGTTTTTCCTCAAGTGCAATCAGAACTGTTTGAAGAATGCAGGCAACCCGCGAGACATGCGAAGATTCCAGGTACAGATATCTCCTACAAATACCATATGGGATTTACTCAGAATTTCAAACTTCTTGAACTGTTGTTTAATGAAAATCTAGTGTCAGTCCTCTACTTGGAGTAGCTTCAATGCTTCGTATCCAAAGCACTATGAGTATTTTATACATTCCCGTGCTAATTTAAATGCTTGCTTCTGGGGCTCACCAGATCTGAATTGGGCTGTTATGGATCTTTGTGATGCAAGTGGGTACCTTCTCAGAAAGCATAGTTTTCCCTCCTACTAACACCTCCATTGTGGTATGAACTGAGACCTGTATAGATTTTGCATACGTAAACTGTGTAAGCAGCCGTTAGAAATTCAACTGCAGAACTCGGTGAAGTCTGGATCCAGTTTTTTTCCTTTCATGTTTACAACTTGTAAATCCAATGGCAGTGGTACAGCCCGCATATTTTTATTCAAATTGTATTAGAAAATGCTTAATACTTCACTTTCTCCTTACAGCTTTTGAAATATCTTGTGATGAATGATAACACTACAGAAAGACATCTGATGTGGTGGACAAATTGTTTCTTCCGTATTTGGGGTCATTTGAAATGCTTGCTGAGAAATATATGTGTTTTGTTTCAAAAATATTTCAAAATGATTCATATTTGAGACTAATCATAAGCTAGTATTGAGATGTTAAAAAACTTTCTTAGTTTTGAGAAGAATAACTTGTGGTTAAACTTGATAGCAAAACATGTGACATCTGTTTTCATGCACAGCCAACCAACCGGTGAAGCCAGAACACTTGAGCCAGCCAACAGAAAAGATCTGTAGCTGGAAAAATTATTTCTTCAAAACAATTGAGCCAAGCTTCCATTTTTCATGCATCTCAGCTTCACGTGGCATTGGTGATATTGATCCATCTGAACAGAACAGAAGGTCAAACCTGGAATGAGTGGAAATGTCCTCTTTGTCTCACCGATGACTAAATGAAGCATCAGTCATGAGTGATCTTGTGGTCGACAATGGAGCCAGTAGACACTAGAAAGACTTTCCCGGGTCTCTTTAGCTAATCTCCCTGCCTCTCAGAAGGTTTAACTGGACTTAACAGTATGTCAGATCTTGAACAATATTTTTAACTGGTTTCACTGTCTCAGCACCTTTTTAGGTGCGTTGCAGGAATAAGCCAATATAACAAAACATAGCATGTCTACTTTCTTTTGCTGAACTACAGTATTTTTCCCCTGGTGACTGACCTATATATACATGACAGAACAAAAATAGTTGTCATTTTTATACACACCTTTCCCCGTCTTCTTAATATACTGTGTTCTAGGAACCAAGTCCAGAAATCTTTGCTGAAATTCACACCTGGATGTTTTGCCATATTTTTTAAAGTCTGCAAATCTCATTAGAAGTGAAAACCAATAGCCCAGTGGCATGGCGGTAGCTCTGTGCTTAGGTGAGTGTGCAACCTCAGCACTCTCCAAAGTGGATGTCGACAGGAGCGAAAGTGTCCACTTCTGGGATGAGAAAGATAGGGGAGCCGAGCAGACTGGCAGAGAGCTGCCCTCGGGCTGTTCGAAAGGAGAACGCAGATGGCTGTCTCAGAGGAGGCAGAGTACACAGGAAAGGTGCTGTGATAGCTGAAAGCTAATTATGGGTTGTGAATAAGAAGCAGGATCAGAGGTGATCCAAAACACAGAAACAGATAAGAATTGTCTTCTGATGCCTGAGACTAGTGCTGTGGAAATGGAGAGTAGTTTTCTTCCCCTCATTTTTTTGCTCATTATTGTGTTTGGGTATGGGAGCTGGTGTGAGAACCCTGAAAAATCATTTTTGCTGTGTCCAAAAGTAAAATAAGGAGAAGACAGAAGCTAAAATTTGTACTAGCCTTTGCCACCATCTCCCACGTGGTTGGTAAGGCCTAGCACAGCCTCACTTAGTCACTGCCCGTGAGGACTCTACAAATGCTAAACGACAAAGAAAATGCTACCGTGATTATTGCATTTAGCAAATCTGGAACCTGCACCACAGGGCCCATGCTGGAGCATGTAAATAAGAACTAAAAGTCTATCTGGGACAATAACAACCACCCTATGAGGCTATGTCACACGAAACACGTGCACGTCTCACTATTTCCTCTTTGGCTTGTGGTCGCGAAATATCGTTTCCAGAATCAGTTTCACAAATCCATTGTGTAGGTGTTTTTATCGAGAAGGTTGTGTGTTTTGCATATGTTCCCTTTCCATTTTCTACTGAGAAGCAGCTGGAAGCCAAAGAAGGCCCTATCCATCATCTCTTCTATGGCCGGACTCTGAACCTGGACACAAGAATAGGAGCCTTTCACTCAAAAATAAAGGAGGAAATTCCATTGACATACCAGGGTCAATCACCATCCAAATGAACTTGAGAAGGGATACTTTTCATGGATTGAAAACACTTTCACTATTCATATTCAACTCAGTCTTTTCAGATGCAAAAAAGTTCATTATCAGACATTAAATGTAATTGTAAAACTGACCTGGAGATCATTTACTGAAGAAAAAAATGGGGAGTTACGATGGTTCCTGATTTATTAAGCTTTTTTTATTTGGAATCCTCACAACCCTTCATTTGAAGACAGTCTCAAGTGAACAAATTTTAATTAGATAAACTATCTAATCAATATATCAACAGATCAATCAAAACAGCAGCTTTTAAAATGAGTGGCTAGAGGGGTGTTTCTGAAACTAATGGCTAGAAGAATATTTCCCTGAATTGAATTCATTTGTTAGCATAATAGGAGATTAAACTCTAATTAGTGTAGCAGGTTCTGAAGAGAAACAATTGTGAGTTAAAAATCACCAGAGTTAGCCACATAAACAAAGATGTATTCATAGTTGTCATTCACTTTGCTTAAAGTGAAAAGTAGCAGACTGTGATGTTTCGTCTCAAAAGGTCTATTATTGTACCCGTGTTTCTGAAAATACGCAGTCTTCTTAAATTCTCTTTTTTTTCCCCCCCTTTTTAGGTTGTTGTATCAACAACAGTCAATGTGGATGGCCACGTTCTGGCTGTCTCAGACAACATGTTTGTACACAACAATTCCAAACATGGAAGGCGGGCTCGCCGCCTTGACCCCTCAGAAGGTACGGCTCCTTCTTATCTGGAAAATGGTAGGCACACATTTACATGTCTTTTTGTTTTATTTGCAATGCTTTTTTTTTAATTTTATTTTATTATTATTATTTTTTATTTTGCACCATACTTTCTGTTGATACACCATTACATTTATTTTTACATAATTTCTTCTCTCATCCATCAATTCACCCATTAAAAAAGTTCGTTAGTATTTCTCAGCCCCTCTCAACCAGGATACGGTCACTTTTGAATTTGCTTCTGACTCTTTATTTAGTGCTTACAGTTTTGCAGTCACAACCAATTTTTCATTTGTTTTATGGTTTTTTTTTTCCTTTCCTTTTATTTTATTATTATTTTTTTGTCTTGTTTTGCTTGCAGCTTTTTCTTGCTATTTAATTTGACTTGATTTTATTTTGGCTTGTCATATTCCTTGATCCAGAGGTACAGTCTCAGGTTATGTATGCAAGTTTAAGTGGATGGTAAAAACATGACCAAATCTGCAAAGAATTTACTGTGAGGTCAATTTCCTGTTGCTGGGCCTTACTGCTGCAGATTACAGCAGTGGCGTTTCTGTATGAGAAAAACAGCATAAAATGTTTTCCTTCAGACAGACTCAATGTGACTGACTTCTTGTCTGAACTGCTAGAAGAAGATAGTCTGAGGTGAAGAACTGAATGGCAAGTGACTCTGGAAATCCAGAATGTCTTTCTAGAGCCCACCCACCCCTGAGCCAACCACGCACAATTACGGCTGCACTGTGCGCCTGTGCTCGTATCTCTGTTCTCCCCAGAAGTACAGAATAGTTATTTAGATTGAGATATTTGTTCTCACTGCAAAATGCACCAACGTAAGGATACGAAACAG
>NW_027072045.1:1125000-1127500 GCF_038088225.1 Cyrtonyx montezumae
TGCCCTTTGTATGCCTCCTGGAGAAATCATGCACTTTCCTCCTATTGTGCTTTGCATGGTTTGTCATTGGCAAAGAGGTCTCAAGTCGGAAAAGAAGGGGTATTAAGGTCTTGATTTTCTGTCTTGTACAAGCAGCTACTCCGTGCATAAAGGCCATCAGTCCTAGTGAAGGCTGGACTACTGGTGGGGCCACTGTCATCATAATCGGAGACAACTTCTTTGATGGCTTACAAGTCGTATTTGGGACTATGTTGGTCTGGAGTGAGGTAAGCGATCTAAATTGGTGGGCTTTGAACTGTAACATTTTTCCATGAATGATTTTAACAAGCTGTCGATAGGCTATTGACATGGGGTATCATGAGATTTTATTTCACAGTGCCTTTTTAGCCATGGATCCGCATGTGACACTCGGCTGCGCAGAGGGATGTACTGGAGGCACATCACGGCCCTCTAGTGGAAGACTTGCTGCAGGAGGTCTCCCAGTACAATTGGACAATTAGTGTTAAAATTGCTAGGAGTAGCCTTAAGGAGACATATGGAGGCAATTTTCATATGAATGATACCCTGTGGCCTTTCCTGCAAACTAAAACCAAGGATCGCTTGCAGAGCTTTTTCTTAAAAACAAAACAAAACAAACAAAAAAACCCAACAAAACCACACAAAACCCTATAGAGCCTCTGTCTTCAACGGTGACAGCAAGGAGGGAGGATTTGGGGACCACGCGTCCTATTTCAATTACGTCCTGTTCCATTACGTAACCATGTCAATGCTCTGCCCTAAGTCTTACCAGTGCCATCTTGATTTAAGACGTGTTTTCTGTACGACTTTTGTAGCTGATAACACCCCATGCCATCAGAGTTCAGACACCGCCACGGCACATTCCAGGGGTTGTGGAAGTGACTCTCTCCTACAAATCCAAACAGTTCTGCAAAGGTGCTCCCGGACGATTTGTCTACACCGGTAAGCACGCAGTTTCTTCACTCACTTCCGAATTACGGTCGGGTCTCAATAATGTCTCTGTATTTCATGAGATCAAGCTCGCACAAGATGCCTGTTACTTGCCGTTCTCATTGCAGCCAGAAGTAGTTTGTCATTGGTATGTCTTACTCCGCTCCAGCCAGGGGAGGGAGTTAAGAAGTATTCAGTGAGAAAAGTATTTTTCAGAACATCTTTCCAAAATTCTTGAACTTCCCTAAAGGTTCGGTCGAAGTTTTAGGCATAGGTTCAAGTAGCTTTTGTTGGCTCCAATTGACTTTATCCAATCCTATTCACGATCTGGCTCTGAACATTCCTTCAGACATGAGACTTGGGATACAAAGTCATAACCCTGGAAAGGATTTATTTATGCCAATTCTTCTAAATACATTTGACTTTAATTCATAAGGGCACAAAGAGAAATAGGAACTTTGTGGTTTCCAGTGTTTCTAATATGAGAAGTCTTACTTTGGGATGAAGTATTGCAACATTCAGCTAAAATGTGTATTACAGTTTTTTTGGCATTTAAGAATGAGTTTAACTAAGATGCTGGGGGGGGAAATGGAGAAATAGCAATTTAATTTATGGTGCTTTTGGATGAGGATTCTAGGTAATAAATCTGATCTGATGAATCAATCTCTCTTTCGAAAACAAATCGCCTTTAACTGTTTACTCGACAGACTGCAGGGATTCCGGCAGAGCTCTCAGTGCTGATTGGGCAGATAGTGCAGATTGCAGATGATGTGCAGATGATGTGCATTTTGATGAATATTTTCCCACTAGACCGCAACTGTTTCTATCTGTTAATTTTGATCTAATGGGAAAAAAGTGGGTTCCTGGGTAGTTTTAAGTTAGGACTTAACAGTTAACACATCAAAGATGTATTTTTCCATCCAAGTTCCCTTGCTGAAATGTACTTGTAAGTGAAGGCACCATCTCAGAACGGTGTGGTGCAAACAGCCGTGGAATGTTTATATCTCCCATCTATCCCCAAAGTACCTGAGCAAAACCAAAGCTCATATCCTCACCTGTGTACCAGAGTAACCAAACGTGGCGGTGGCAGTTGTGGTTCTTTTGGTGCTAGTAATGTATTTCAAAGTGACATTATTTCCACACATTTTGCTATGAAGTGATAACTACGTGTGGTCGAGATTATAGTCTTTAAAATGCTGTTGTAAATGCAGATTGGACAGAGCTACAGCAGGATATCATAAGAAGTGTGACTCTTGAGCTAAGGTAGAGCAAAATAGAAAGTGAATGAATGAAGAGCCTTAGAATAAGTTCTGTTTTGTAGCTCTTGTGAGCTGGTGTCATCCCGTTGCACACAAGGAAAGCCGCAGATCTGAACCAGATGACAATCTGGTTCTCAGGGTGCAGTCTTTGAATTTCAAATTGTTTTGTGGTAATGTCTTTAACTGATGTCTTCAATGCTGGTTTCGCAGATTTAGCAGGTTTTGCTATGTTACACCTCTTTGTAATGTGTAAAAGAAAATACGTGAGGAAAACTGTAAGGAGAAGCCATGTG